>NW_024538090.1:0-13735 GCF_016628075.1 Suillus paluster
CAGGGCTTAGAAAAGGTAATATTCAGACTGAGTATCTACAGACAAATGTACATAAGTTTATATACTCTAAGTGATGAATAGCATAGCAGAAGGCTATGTGCTGAGTGTACAGAATTACAATAGGATGACTGAGACATACGAGAATAAGGCTCAGGGAACAGTATGTACGACAGATCAGAATCACTAGGGTATAGGGATTACCAGTGATCCGAAAAGCGGAACTATGATACTAAATGGGGATAGGACCAGTTGAGTGGTTCCTAGTCTAGGAGTGGACCGGTGAGGCGGTCAGATGGACTAACAGTGGGTGGGGGAATACGAGCAGAACTGAAGGACCCCCATGGGTCAGAAAAGCGGAGGGAGTAGGAGTAGGATCGGGCAGACCGATAGGGCGGAGGAGCGGAACCCCAGATAGGGTCGGATGGAAGGGGTATGGGGTCGGGGGACATAGGGTAGTGTCGGAAAAGCGGAACGGGGTTGGGCGGAGGTAGCAGGGCTAATCCTGCTGAGATGCACTCCGTGCTTGTTGGAGGGGAGGAGGAGGATGCGGAGGAGGGGAAACAGGGGGTCAGACCAGGGGTGGGGATGTTCACAGGTGGTATTGGAGGTGCTCGGATCTGGTATAACACATACCAGGTTCAAGGGAGCAAGACTCAGTATGGTTGAAGAGATAAGCTGCACAGAGCAGCTTCACCCCAAAGGTTACAAGGTAGACGGGCATGATCGAGTATGCATACATTCGGCCCTCAATGGTGCATATAACCCATTCTGCTTTACCATTCTGTTGGTGAGCATATGGTGCTGACAGTTGGCATATGATCCCAGCTAATTTCAAGTTCCTCGGGAATGAATGCTGGCATTCAGGAACTCACCCCCATTATCCGAGCGGAATACTTTCACTCGCAATCCCGATTGATTTTCCCAATGAGTGCAAACAAGATGCCATGCATCAATAGCCTGATCCTTTGTTGCAAGGAGCTGGAGATTCAGGATGTTTGTATGGTCATCAAGAAAGATGATAAATAACACTTATTGTGGGTTGAGAGAACGGGAATTGGACCGCAAAGATCAGAATGGATAAGATCCAAAAAATTGAGTAGCACGAGCAGACTATGATGGGGGATGAGGACGGCAAGGATGTTTTACCCATGATACAGGATTCACACTTGGAAAGAGTAGATCCAGCAGACACGGTAGCACCAGTGGTAAAGAGGGGCAGGCAACAAACGGCTTCACCACCAATGTGCCCGAGACATGCGTGCCATAGGTCAAGACTCGGTGTGACACGAGTGAACGCTGAAAGATCAGGAGGGATGGTGGGATGCTCGGTGCAGTAATGGAGTGCTGATTGGAGGGAGCAGGGAGAAATTTGAGGTTGACGTAGCATAAGTTGTTTGCCATGGGAATAGCTCCTAATTCAGTCCCTTGATAGACAAGCTCGCAGTGAGGAGGTGATGCTCAAAACACACAGTCCCAACCCTTGCTAAGCATCCAGCCCACAGAGAGCAAGTTTAGCATCACCGATGGTGCATGTAGCAGTTTGATAGACAAACACGATGTCTGGCTCCACCGATTGACAGGATGGCGACGCAGTCTCTGCGGTCAGATGTGGACAAGCTCCTGTGATTAGCTGTACGGATGGTAACAGCATCTGCAGTGGAGTATGACCAGAAGTATGACCGATTGCAGATGAGAGTTGTGGTAGTTCCTGAGTCCAAGATCGTGTTGAATCCTGCAGCAACAAGGCAAGAGAGAGCCACAGAGTCTGCATCTGGGAGTTCAGGTATTTCTGCAATGGAAGCACAGGAGAGGTCCGCTAGGAATGAACTAGGAATGAATTGGCCGCTGCTTCAGTTCCCACAAAGGCTGCAATGACTGTCTGTTATGACCAACGTCCCTTAACCTAACTAGTAGGTGTCTGGAGATCGGACCACACCACAGGACTCGTCTGAGAGAGGATAAAGCAAGGATAAGATTGAGAGGGAACATCTAGGCCTACAATAACGTAAGAACGAAGAGGTTAAGTCTAAGGAGTACTACTGACTACGACCTAAACTATATACTACTATTGGGGCGGAGATATCTGAGTATGAACGGTAGTGATATATCTATATACGGTCATAACATTGCACCTAGGGTATAGGGCGTCTTATCAACCAATCAACTACAAAAAGGGGAAAAGGGTTCATAGGAGTATCGGTAATTAAGCAGGGTTCTCAGGGTACTGCTTCTATTCAGGGTAGACGGAGATGAAGAAGGGTGAGAGAGTTCTGTGATAAGAAGTCTCGAGCGGTGATTAAGGATCTCGATAAGAGATAGGATCTGGAGATGTATCAGGTGCGATTGGATCTAGGGTTCTCCAGGGTCTTCGGTAATTAGCATGCTTCTCTGTGAGTGGCGCTTCTGTGATAGGGGTTTAGGGTTCTAGCTGTGACTGTGCAACAGGTTCTGATGTAAGGGGTTCAGTGAATGACAGAGGTAACTCTTAACATGTCATGTGTGGGAAGTGAAAGGCTGCGATGTGAAAGGGTGATGACTCGAGAGATGGCTCATAAAGGACTCTCGGTTATGGTTCGATCATAGAGGCGTATAGATGCTTATGATGTAACCCGTTGCCTAATCGTAGGACTTCTAAGGGTGTGATGAGTTCGGATGTCTAGGGTTACGGATATAGATGGATGACATCGACTTAGTATAGATGTGATGTAAAGATAGTGATCGTTAATCGGTTATCCATCTTATCTTATCAGGGATCTATCTAATCTAATCTTATCGGATAAGGTGACTTAGGATTTTGATAATCGAAATTTAGATGCAGTTGGTAACATTCATGACACTGTCAAGGGAGGTAAGGCAGCGGGTGTAGGAGCAGGAGGAGTGACAACTGCGACAGCAGCTGTTTCTTTCTTCTTGTTTTTCATCCAGGGAGCTTGTCCCTCCATTCTGCCCCCCTTTGCATAGCAGTGAGCATGATCGTGATTGCCCTTATTTCAACCAACAGTGGTGCAGAAGATTCCCTCTGGATTATGGCGGTGCTTCCGCAGGCCAGTGATTGAGTTGATATTTCCAGAGGAAGATGAAGAGGTTACTGTATTGGCATACTCTGAGCCAGGATGTCCGCCCCCGCTCAGTATTTGCTCGTCAATTATCTGAGCCACTTTGGCTGAGATGCGTGCAATGCATGCATCAAAGGTAGAGGGCATCACAGGAGCGGGTGAAGGGGTAACTGCAGTAGCAGCGCCCGGAGAAGTTGAAACACGGCTTCAGCATCAGTATAGACCACCCCCATGCGAAGGAGACATTCCCAAAGCACCGAGTGCTGCCTGACGTAATTAGAGGCATCAGCAGCATTGTGCATCTGTAATGTATAGAGGCTCTGTCGAATGACATGTTGAGACCCCATGTTGATATGACCAAAGTGGTCTTTGAGGGTTTTTCACACGTCACGAGCAGTGACCTTATGACTAGTGGAGACAAGCTGTTGGATGGTGACAGACAGACGGCAAGTGATGATAGCTTTAGCTTTGAGATCCTTAATGAGCCATTCACGAATGGCAGTTGTCTCAGTCGCTGTAGGACTAGCGGGATTGACTGCAACTGGCTTAAATGAGGCGCTGCCCAGGATGTTGTCCAGATCAACAGTTTCTGTGATGTGACACCACTGGTCCTCGATTCCCAGAGCATAAGTGACTTTGCGTCTCCACGCAAAATAAGTATCCGGACCCATCAGTTCTGGGATGTGATCAAGTTTCCTCATGTTGAAGGAAGATGATACAAGAATATACCGAGTTGCTAAAACAGTTGTGCACATCAGTTATAGCTCAATGGATTTCATGTAGAAATTGTGGCTCATAACCTGTTAGAAGCTAACATACAGAACACACTCAGTGTTGGGAGACAACAACTAGACATTATGAATACCTAACACACAGAACACGCTAGAGAGAGTATTGTAAGAGATGGCGGGACAATGAGAAATGAAAGAACATACCTCAGTGTTGGGAGACAACAACTGAGGTATGAGGAAATGAAATGATGCGTATTATATATGTGAATGCACGTGATAGAGTAGAAAAGGAAATGTATGGTGTGCGATGACGACAATGATGATTCAACAGTCAGGAGTAACTAGAGTAGGACTACTACAGACAAGTCCAGAGTAGAAACAGAACGGAGGTAGACTACCCTAAGGTAGAGCCAGAGATATAGTCTAATGATTGAACCCAAAGACTTGGAGATGGACAGGAGGTAAACTTAAGTCCGGAGAGACAGGAATGAGCAGGAACTAAGATGATATTCAAACTGAGGAGGTACAGAGTTTTACAGGAGTTTATATACTGTAGGTACCAAGTAAGTAATCAGTCAGCATAGTGAAAAGCTATGTATGAGGCATGTGGAAAGTCTATTAGTAAGTATACAACAGATCAATGAAATGGAGTTGGAAATGGATGCAGAGAGACGGATCTGTAAGCAAGGCAGAAAAGTGTATAACTGGTAACCACAGAAAAGGAGGTCTTAAAGGAGGTAAGCATAAGGTTAGGTTTAGATCCGGAGATGAAATTGGAGCGCTGGACAGAAAGCAGGGCGGAAGTCTGGGTTTTACAGGGGAGGATCTGGAGTTCCAGGTACAGAAGTGAGGGATATGACAACCACTAACATATCACACAATTGTGTAGCTATCTTCTACTCTCTCTTGCTGAGCTCAAAGTTGCACAACCCAAATTTGTGGTCCTCAGTGAAATCATCCAGAGCTTGCCAATACTTGATTGCAAAGTCTAACATGACAAATGTTATCATAGCACTTGCTCAACACAATTTTTTGAGAAAAAAAGTACATAGCACTATTCATTGACATTGCAGGACTATTTGATTCTAAGAGACTGAGGCGATTCGTGATGATTTGAATGTACTAGCTCAAATGTCTGAACACTAAGTGAGTCTGAACTCGTGGGTACATCTAGTAGTGTCAGACAAAAAATTAGAAAGATTTCAAGCGGCTGATTTGAGTAAGAACACACCATTTGAACACTCGAGATAGTATCTTGCCTAGAGAAGTATGTTCCTTGACAATGTGACGGTTCAAGGATACTAAGGCCAGTCAAGAGATCTCGTAATTCATTCATATTCATGAAGGGTACACTTCCTCTTATATTTTTTGAATGCCCTTATTTCCATGGCCAGCAATATCCTTGACTCTTTTTGAAGCGTGATTTGATCTACCATGAAGTCGAGGTGCTGCATCAGTATGTCTTCGATAGGTCTTGGGTATTTCTGCCTTTGATATTGCTAGCTGGACGACCACTGTCTGTTTGGACTACCACCAGATGGACAGTGGACATCCAGCTGGCAATGATGGCTACCTACTTACTGAGGATGGTTGAACAAAGTTGTGACTCTAGTGTGACACCCACATCCGCGAGAACACATATATCATCAGCAAAAGTGCCCAAACCTGACGAGGTCTTGGATGGCCTAACAAGACCATACACGACCTTGTGAATATTGGAGGGCTTGCGATGCCTTGCAAGGAAATAGCCCCGTCTTGGATGGCCTTCTGAGAGTGCGTCTAGGATGGCTTTTCAAGGGTGTGCTAGGTAGGTTGACCTTGCGAGGCTGCTAAGGCTTTCGAAGCTTGCAAAGGTATACTAGGCCTTGCTAGATCACTCGAGACTTGTGTACATTAGAAAGCCTTATGAGATCACGTGAGTTGTGTGTACTTTGAAGGGCCTCAAGAGGCAATGCATTAGTGTACAGTATCAAGATACATCATGTGTATGAAGTCCAAGTCCATATCAGTAAAGTCCAGAGCGTGATCGAGTCGATGGCAGTGGTCAACAAGCAGCGAAATGAAGAATGAAGAATGAAGCTGCGAGAAAGTTTGTAGTCCTAGTAACCATTCTTGCGTCGACCAGAAGTTCTTTGTGGGGCGTCCAGAGCCGTAGTAGCTTTCTTTTTTCCTTTTTGCTTTGAGGGCTGAGTGAGGGGTGGAGGGGTGAAGTTGTTGTCATTGTCAGTCAGATCTGACAGTGGGGATGAGGTGTGTGGAGGTACTGGTGCGGTCGCTGGCTGGGACTCCTAATCATGACATCAACAGAGTAAAAAGAGAATGATCATAGTGACATACCCCAATCATACCCAACTGCTCAGCCACAAGCTCACCTACTGAATCCTCATGCTCATCACGAGTTGTACAACGAGGTTTTGGCTTCGGTTTCGGCTTCGGTTTCGGCTTTGGATGTGGAGGCTGGTCCTCATCGTCATGGTGAACAGAGGCACTTGCAGGATGGTGTTGCTCGCTTGACCAAGGTCTTGATTCCTCTCCATCAGAATCTGCAGGGCCTGCTCAGATCAAAGCACGAGCTGTATTGTGGCCAGCAGCCTCAGTGGAATACCGAGGCTTGAACTTTGGTTGCAATGGGACGTGGGGATCAGACTGGTGCCGTTCACGAGCATCAGATTCTGAGCAGTGGGTTGGGTTTTGAGCTGGTACCAGTTCGTCTTCTTCGTCGTCCAAAAAAAATACACCATGATGGCGCTGGGGCAAGGACTTCTTAGGTAGTGGGTGCTGTTGTCCACCCTGTCGAGGGTGAGTTGGTAGTAGTGCAACCTCATCATTGTCATTGTCATAAACTGAAGCATGGTGTCGAGTGTTGGCCTTTTGAGGATGTGGTGAGTCGAGGTCCTCACTTGCTTGTTGAATTCATTTGGGTGCACGTGGGATATCCTCTTCAGGGTGGCGCTCTGCAGGGTGGGTGTGCTTGCCACTTGTTGAGGGCTCACAAAGCTCATTAGGGTTGCCTGGATGTGACGGTGGTGAGAATTAAACATCAGTAGCAGTATCATATACCATTTGATTGAGCTAATGCAGAACAGCGTGCGGCTCGCTGAGCATGAATTTGTGCGATGTCGTCATCGCTTTCCTTTCACATGAGCTTGGCAGAGTGTGAGTTCTCCTTGGTTGGTTTGAGGTGCCTGTGAACAATTAGAACTGAGCTAACCATGCAGAAAAATGTACCTGTTCCACCACGCAAGGGTGTCTTTGACCCATGGATCGTCGTCGTCGTCGTCTAGCATTTCAATGATAGCCCAGAGGAGCTCATCCAAGTCCATGTCGCCAATACACCGTGTCCAGTGCTGAGTGCTGCTGATCGTAAAGTATGTCTATGGGTTCATGAGAGGGGCATTGATACCAATAGCAAAAGAGCTAAACTTACGATAATGTGAACATATGCGATGATGTATTTGTTAACAGCTGTCAGTCCCCATGCACGATTTTTGGATGGCTTCGCAGAGTTGCGAACATTTGACGAGTCGTTCATGACGGATGATGGTCCAATAAAAAGATGTTTATAAAACTATAGTAACTTCGTTATAAACTTTAAATGATAGCATAAAAGATGAAGACGCACCCTCAGAACAATGTGGTTTCGAAACAGGCTGTGTGTCTTCTCAGCAGTGTCATAAATGCCATGTTCATAAAAGAATGTTGGCCAGTTGTGTGTCGTCATGGTGATTTCGCCAGCTTGCAAGGCAGCCATAGCGCTGAAAATAGTGACATCAGTACAAAGAATGAAAAGTAAAACATACATATGAATCAGGGTCCTCGTCAAACCAAACCAACTTCTTCCGAGGGCAAAGTAAACAGGCCAACTGCGGGTGATTGAGCCCACACATCGACTTATCCTCGATTTCTGGAATTGGCGGGTCAAGAGCATCAGCCTTACTATACATATTCAGCCCAATGTATTGCAGGCCCTTGTGCTTGACGGAGCTCAAATTGGCCGACCTGCCGTCGCTCATACCCTTCGATACCTATCATGCAAAAGATCAGTTGTCAGGGTCAGATTTGAGTAGAAACAAGCACATATATGCACATATAGTTACCATTGCAATGATCATGTTGAGTTTTTTGCTTGATATGTGGTCGAGCTCGCTCTCGAGACCAGGAATATAGTTGATGATGCCATTGTAAAGTAACAAATGCCGATTGGTGACATCTTCAGGTCTGTAGCGAGTTAGCTGTCATGTGAGATATATATAAGGTACATACTGTTTCAGGACGCGCTTACCCCCTCGGTCAAATTGAAGACTGGTCTTGAAGGCTGCGGAAGGTATGCCAAACATATCCAGAAGGCTCGAAGTCTTCCTTCCTGCATTTTGGTACAGCTCAGTGTCATCCATTTTCGAATCTTCGTGTTTCCTGCTGCCAAAGGTCAAAATGTTATGGCACAATTCAGATTACAATACCTTGTTGTGTGCTTGCAAGAGCCTGATGATATGGAACTGATGAGGTCGTTGGTGCTGGTGTCACTGGAGGAATCCTTATGCTTGCGTTTGCCAGGCCTTGATGGTTCTGGTGACTCTGACCGCTTATTCTTGCGTTTTCCAAGTTTCACGGGCTCTGGAGAGGATCTGATGGAAGAAATGCTAGTGCTTCGTATATACATTGCATCCAAGTCGGGGGGATCAGAAGAGCTTGACGACGCGCCAGGACGACGACGTGAAGACATGATGGTGGTTAGACGTAAGGGTTAGGGCATGGGACTGATATGATTAAGTTCCAAATATTTGGTTATGTTGACATGATATTAGGTCACATGATTATATGCACTATATGCGCAACAAGAAGTACAGAATTAATTCTACAGTTACAATGTGAGTGCATGCAAGTGCGTGACAACAAAAACAGTATGACTATGAGAGACAATGTCCATGGGAAGTGATATAACAACAATGCACCAAGCAATAACGATAGGATGTGAGAAATGAAGCTTGAAGGCGGGACTCATTCTAACTTTAATGCTTCTACAGCAGCAGGTAGTGTCATGAATGCGTCAACATGTTTGAGTGGTACTTCGGCAGTCATATTCCTGAAGCCACAATGAGGGGGTCATGTATAACCGTTCTCCCGCTCAAACTTCTCCCGTAAAACGACAATTGAAGGAGTGTCCTTAAACCTGCCATGTAGTTGCACAGGTTGCACACTGACACACTGAGGTGCATCCCTATAGTCGGGGTCAATGCAATAATCAATATATACAAGAAAACATGTACTTCGAGGTGGCCTCACAGACCATGGTAACATCTGGGTCTTCCTTGATGACTGGTGGTGCGTTGACTTTCCCCATTCCCTCTGCCTCATCTGCACTATTGTCATCTTCAGTTGAGCGAAAATTTGACGCGTCCTTCAAGCATAAAATGAGCTTCTATAATGTAGATATCAGTTTTTGAGAGTAATTCAGACAATAAAAAGATTACTTACCAATGGTCCTGGATGCTCGGGTGTGAAGTTGATTGTGTAGGTGGGCCATCCAGCAAGAAGGTTATTGATCTCCATTACGACCACGTTGTCATGGAAGAAGGAGGTTCTGTTGGCCAAGTCAAGAGGTTCTTCAGTACTGGTAATAATAATAGCCATTAGAACGAAGATTGAGGGATAGAACAATCAAATAATGATAATCAAAGTGTTAATACACCACTGGAAAATGCCATCTGACTTTGAATTAAAATCACGTGATTTTCTAGACACTTGCACGCAGTGATGATTCTACACCCAAACCTCTCCATGGTGGGTATGCTGAATATTGTAATTGGTGAGCATCCTTTTTGGTTTGCTTAACTCCCCTCCCTATGAAGTCTGGTATGGCACGACCCTGCCCCAAGACTGAGTAGTGGAGCACCACTTCCCCTTCCACCACCACCACAAATTTGACCATTTTTTTTTTGGCTCACCTTTGTTCCTCAGGCAATTCTGGACATCTCTCTATCCGACTACTTTGTCAAGCGCTACACTTCATCCACGATACCTGCCGCTCAACCTCTCCTCCGCGCAACGAATGAGCTACCGGTTACCTCTAAGACCAATGGTGCTGTTGCCCTGACGTTCAAAGTTCCAGCTTGTGGTACCAGAAGTCAGTACCTTGCTTGAATACTGCATTCACCTACTAAACTATTGTGTATAGAGGACTTCTCACATCAGAGCTTCACGACCTATTTGCGCATGCACCCCTGGCACCTAACTCTGACATCAATCAGCACACCCGAGAAGCATATGCACGCACCACTGGCATGGCTACTGCCTCCTCTGAAGGAAGAGTCTGGCCCCGTGAAAAAGCACTGTGCGCCTGGTCCGGAGGATGACTGCCCCATCTGCTATGAGAGCATGCATGGCGCAGACGGGAACACCCTCATTTGGTGCAAGACTTGTTCAAACAAAGTGACAGTGTTGGAGGGCTACATTAACCTCGGTGCCATTGCGGGTTTGAATCAAGAGCGCAATACCAGCTCCTGTGTGTCTATTTCCACTACTTCCAATCTCTTCAGACTTTCGCCTCGCAGCCCCTTTCACCTTTTTTCATAAATCATGAGCACCTATCTTATTCGATCTAACCATCACTTGCTGCAGATTATCAATACTTTCACTCGAAGATGTCGCGCTAACGACTGCTTACAGATATGGCT
Organism: Suillus paluster; assembly: GCF_016628075.1. Classification (NCBI taxonomy): domain Eukaryota; kingdom Fungi; phylum Basidiomycota; class Agaricomycetes; order Boletales; family Suillaceae; genus Suillus; species Suillus paluster. The sequence continues at coordinate 10,462 of NW_024538090.1, forward strand.
CAATATATATGGGTAGGTCTCGCACTTCACCTTAGTCGAAGCTAATCGTTCCCTCTACCAGGTCGTCCTGTGTCAATTGCTGAGGGCGACTTTGATGAAGATTCTATTGTGACAATGATTTGCCCCGTCCGCTCTATGGGAAGGGGCTCGCAGTGGGCGGTCTTAAACAATCTAGAGTCTAGACTAGACCAATGGTACATCGACCTCCCTGGTAATCTTCAGTATGATCCAGCCAGTGTTGCTGCACCACCCCACGAGCAGCCGAGTACAAACCAACCGCTGCTACATCTAGTCCTGCCACCGAATGTGTGAGTCGTCTGTTACCATCTTTTCTGCATTTCTGTTCACATAGAACATCGGCTCGACACCTCTAGGTATCCACTTACTTCCGCCCCCACCAACACCTACCTCACCTGCCACTAGGCCCCGTCGTCTGTTCCATCCTCCTTGTGTCATGCTTCTTCTGCGCACGTTGCTGCAGGACACATGAGTTCGATGGGAACTTTCACCCCAATTGTGTCATCTGGCATTGGTACACTCCCACAGGTTGACCATGCGTTACTGTCTCGATTATGGTGGAAGCACCAGTACCGAGAGTACCAGCTGACGGTGCAGGTATCGGTGATGATGCAGCAGGCTGGACTCCACGTTGTCAGATCTCGTTCTTATCAGATTGTGGTGAGCGTTGTGGTAAATGAACTACAAGTCAGAAAGTTAGTAATGTGGGACACATAGGTGGCCCGACGGTGAATTCCTGGAAGAGGTATAATGGCACAGGGGTGTGCGAAGTCCCATTGCCCAAACTAACCACGTCAATTGAATTTATAGCCTTACCCCTGAACTTATTTCTGACACCCTCAACTCCAGGGAACTTGCTTTCATCCACCCCGGGCCCCCCTTCTTCACCTACTGGTCTGGGTGAGCAGAGTCTCTATCAGAAGAACTAGATAACAATTTGTGATAGAGGCAATGCTGGTCCCTAATGACTGTTCTGTATCTCAGTGTATGTAGCTTGCGTGCCACATGTGGTTGACCAGTTGTGCCGATTTGAATTCCAGAAGGACTTCATCACAAGTCAAAGTCATTGATCGTCAGATCATAGTAGTGGTACACTACTAGGCAAGGCTGGTAAGCAACGATGGATGGTAGGAGCTGGTTTGATGGGCATCTTTGACCTCAACGATGCGACAACATTCAACCGATGTCAAGGGCTGACACTAGAGAAAGCCGTGCTTGACTTGCGCACAGATTCATTCACACACAGACAGCTATACACAGCACTATCAAGAGCGCGATGTCAACAAGACATTTGATCGCTATTCGGAAGAGAGGGAGAGGAAAAGACAACGGCAAATGTAGTGTACAGACATCTCTTATTGTGATTGATGATGGAAAACGTCCAAAGGTGTAAGGAATGCTTGTTAAAAATAACAGAGCTGATTCTAACCTATCTTGTTGCATGCCATTGTCAGTCACAAGTCTGCAAAACTATCCTCAAAGTCATTCACCACATTCTCCCCATTTCCGGACCGAAATCAACTGCATTGTCAGTCTCTTCACCTGTGCCATCCTTGTCGAGGACTTGGTCAAGGCCAGAGTAACCGTATTCATCCATCTCATCAGCAACGGTGTCATCTACCATCACTTCGAAGAGAGCTAACACTGAAACTTCATTGTCGTCTTGGTGCTGTCTGCCTCACTATTGTCCGAGCCATCATCACCACCTTCCTCATCTCCATACCTGCCCTCTTCCAACTCTTCATGTTCCTCCATATCCTCGTCTTCAGAGCTCTCGTCAAATTCCGACCCACGGTGCTCTTTCTCTCTCCAGAAAGGAACCCTATCCAATTCATCACGGTCATCAAGTAGGCATGATGTCTCTCTTTGTATGGATTTATGCCCAACGCCTCCCCTGCAGAAGCGCATGAACATATCTCTGTCGACAAACCTGGTAGTACCTCAGATTTAGTTCATCGTGAAAGGGGGAGTAACTGACATATTGATGTAGTACCAGTCCCAATCTTCATCATGGTCTGCTGTTTGGCAAGCGATGGACGGTCCAAGTAGATGCTTTGTAAGTTTGTACCGAAATGCTGGGATAATGTGAACACCCTCGAATACCAAGTCAGGGTCCAGGAACCCAAATGCTGATTCATCCTCCGCGTCGTAAAATCCAACTCGTGGCAATCATTTTGCAGCCCAACCAGAGGGTGCAGCGACATTGCAGGCAAACCAGCAGACCCACAAAAAAGTCAAAGTGCTTTATAGAGGGATGTGCACCTGGTCTGGTGTAGTGGATATTGACATGAAAGACTCCAATAACTCGTGCATACCAGTACGGATGGGGACTCTTCGTCGTCGCGGGCAAGAACCATGATGTCTGCATGTGTGCAGGGATTAAGGGAGTCCTGAGCCACGCCCACATGTCATACGTAGTGTAGTTGACGCAAAGAACTTTGTGACGATAAATCCGGTTGTTGATAATGACAACAGAGTTTCGCTGCGCAGTATTAAATGAAGTTTCATCACCATCATAGTCCAGCCCTAACAAGTGACCCAGAAGGTGGTCTTTGAGATGGCAGAAGAAAATTCTAATGGCATCCAGTGAATAAATATGATTGACATAAATCGTGTATTGACGACTTTACCTTTGTGGCCTGGTCATTTCTGTTCTTTCTGAGCCAGGAAAAACATCCCAGAAATGTTTCTGCGACGAGGACATTTGATAATTGATCTCTGGTGAGCAATGTGGCAGTGGGTCCTGGTCGACAAAATGAAGAGATGGGCAGAGACTTCTGTCTCGGGCTGCACATGATCCTCTCTCACAGCCTCCCTTTCACGGTTCACCTCTCTCATCTTCTGAAAAATGCGCTCGCGGCACTGAAGTCTTGCAATTCCTGCGCACAAATTTTCTTATGGTCTGTGCATAAAAATCGCTTCACTCTTCAATGCTCGAGTTCGCCCTAAACTACCATTAGGGATCATCAGTTATTCATGGATTCGATACTCACCACTGTGTAGAGTAGTTGTCCATAGTCCCATACTGCCAGATTGATGACATAGTCTCCAAGAGCATGGAGTTTGTAGGTTGAGAGGTTGAGGAGCTGTGCTTGGAGGGGCCATCACCTTCAGTCTGTATTTGTTCCCTGACCTTTTGTTCTTGCCTTTAGATGCTTTAAGACGCTGGCGCCGTGCACAGCAGCTGTTTCACGTGGGAGGGTGAGATCATGAGTAGCAAACTTTTTGCATGTATTGTTGCGGAATTCAGAGAGCC